>NC_041406.2:59188078-59208078 GCF_900747795.2 Erpetoichthys calabaricus | reverse complement strand
GTAAGGTTACTTTATGTAGAAATTTTGTGGAACAATGCCAAGATGGACTATTTTTGTTGCTGAAATTAAACCCAAAATGCAGTAAAGATGTTCATTATGCAGAAAATATTTTATTTGAGTTGACCAGATGAAAGTTTTGGTGGTAATTAACATGCAGTGTGGCACAGTGGTACAGCACATAATGTGTCAGTACTTTATTCTCAGCTGTTGTTTCTTACTTGTGACATTTACATGTGCTGCTTATGCTTGTGACTTTCCAATTAGAGGCAAACATTATTCCATATTTATTTGGTTGTCCTCTTTTTGTGACCTTCCCTAAAGTGGTGGTATATAACATGATTTTTTTGCTGTCTGTCCAACATGTATCCAAACAAGTAAATAATTTAATTTGTAATATATTGTTTCAGCAGTAGAATGACGGCACCAGTACCCATGTAATATTCACCCAGAGCTAAGGTTTTGTGTATGTGTGTGTGTGTATGGACTGATTTCAGCTTTCTAATATTGTACTGAAATTAATAATAAATTACATTACTTGATATTGCAAAATGGGGCGGCACGATGGCGCAGTGGGTAGCGCTGCTGCCTCGCAGTTAGGAGACCCGAGTTTGCATGTTCTCCCCGTGTCTACGTGGGTTTCCTCTGGGTACTCCGGTTTCCTCCCACAGTCCAAAGACTTGCAGGTTAGGTGATTCTAAATTATCCCTAGAGTGTGTGTGTGTGTGCGCCCTGTGGTGGGCTGGCGCCCTGCCTGGGGTTTGTTTCCTGCCTTGTGCCCTGTGTTGGCTGGGATTGGCTCCAGCAGACCCCCGTGACCCTGTAGATAAGATATAGCGGGTTGGGTAATGGATGGATGATATTGCAAAATATTTTTAAAAAAATTGTTTTTTCGCCCTCAGAGATGGGATGGTTACTGGTTTTCTCAATTAACCACCATGAAATTTTGGCTTGTTATTACACTGTTTCATATTATAATTATCATGATTGCCATGTTTTTACATAACGTTTGCTGAAACGTGCATAATCGTGCATATGTAGCATGCTGATTGGGCATCTAGTGCAATAAAATAATTATGACAGAGGGCAGTGACACTTTCAGACCTCTTTCACCCATCAAAGAGGACTAAAGCCCTATTTGGACAGTGTTTGTTTTACATCATGCGGTGGGGTAAAAAAATGATTCCCGGAGGACTTCTGTAAATGTAATCGTGTCCATATTGTTTACATTAGTAACTTTTTACTGACTGCGTGTTAACATCTCTGTAAAGATTACAGAGCTTTTTATATTCTGTAAAAAAAGTCCATCAAGAATAATCCCAGGTAATCTAGTCCTGCACAGATTCACATGTCAGTAAATTTCTGTCATTTGAGCAATACCTAGAATTCAAGGTAAAGGATTCTTGTTCTTTGCTGTGTAATTTGCCAATCGCTTCAGTGTTACGTGTTTTACTAAGTATGTGACTACATATGCATTGTCTTAAATAAGTTACCCATGTGTCTGCACTGTTTATTGCAGTGGGTGATCCATCAAGTGTATTTTGTTCATTCGCATTGCCAGTACAAGTCTTAAAACATGTTACATTTACATCCAGTCTTATGAATTGACCAAGAGTTAAACTTTGAATAAAACATTCACATAAACACATATATTGGAATAGAGTGATCCAATTGGACAAGGTAGTGTAAACCTTAAATAACATTACATGAGGGCCTGAAATTAGGCACAGGATTATGCAGTTTTCAAAGTATATTATGTGACTGATCAGACTTTGTTATTGCTTGACCTATGTAATGGTCCAGAAATAGAATATCAACTGGACCTGCTGTTAACTGGTAGACTGCATAACACTCACCAATGTACCTTTAAAATATATGGCAAATGTGCTTTCACACAGACTATACAAATGTACACTGGTTTGTCTTCAAAAACCAAATGAATGACACAAATTTAGCATTTGTATATCTGTGTTTAGCAATGAACAGTGCCATTTTGCCCATCCTGCCATCCTTCGAAGCACTAAATACATTTTATTTTTGGATTAACAAATGGAATATTTTATTTAATTGTCAGTGTAGACAAGCCAAATAGCCACTTTGTCTGAAATGTGTCTTGATTTTTACTTGCTACAGCTGTTATCACTGCTAGTGTGCATAGTCCTTTATGCATAACTGTGCATGGTGCATGCAGCATTTACCCCTGTGACCGTCAACTGTGTGAATAACATGAATGAAAGAATGAATGAATGAATGGTTAAACGCACATCTCTGGATGTGTTTGACACAATCAGAGAATGAACAAGAAGCCCCCATTCCTTTTTAAGGACTGTGTAGGACACCGTATTTAAAAACTGATTCATCACGCCCTCATTTTGTCTCCTCTTACATCTTTGTGATCCTACAAGTTAAATGATTACAACTCTCATCTGATCAGTGATATCATTGCACTAACAGCACACATAAAGCTATATCAGAGCTAACTCTGTAATGGGATAAAAATGGTAATAATAAAAGCCTGTGTGTGTGCTTTGGCTTTATTTTATTTTTTTTTTAAATATTGAGCATGATTCCCGCAGTAACACACTGAAATTCTGCTGCCTGTTTTCAACATACATTGATGTGGTGCTGTATTATCAACACCATGATCCATTTTTATAGGGTCTTTATTTTGTTTATTTGTAGTCTTCTTTTTGTTCTTTCAGTTTTTCACAACACTGCTTAGCATTGAGGATAATTCCTATTTCAGTCAAATGTGACAATTTTTTTTTTTTTTTTTTTTTTTTTTTAATTTATCATTTTGGATGAATGACTCCAGTTCCTTTTGAATATCATCACCCCCAAACACCCTTAATAAAGCCTTAACTTCATTATCCGTCCATTTTGCTGTATTCAACCCCATCTTTACCAATAGCTCTCTAAAGTGCAAATTAATAACAAATTTCTAAGATAGCGCCAGTGCTTGTGGTCAACAATACATCTCCGAAGCCCCACCCACGATAGTCCTTAATTGATTGAATGAATAAAAAGTGCATACCCTGGATTACGAGCTAAATAAAATACCAGAAACTACCACCAGGAACTACAAGTGGCCAGAGTTCTTGCAGTGGGAATGCTACAACAGTTCCTGAGTTTCTAAAAAGTCCCTGGTTCCTGATAAAGGTTGCTGTGGTAGGAAAGCACCACATGAGTTATTACAATAGAAAAAGTGCATAGAACAAATGAAAAACTGTAAAATATAGAATTGCAAACTGCCTTATTGTGCTTGTATTTTACACATCATGGATATGAGAATTTAAAAAAAGGTCTACTAAAGTGTGGTCAGTAAAATGGGGAAAAAATAAATAAAGGTTACAACCATTCTAATAGAAATAAAGATTCTGTTGGAAATGCATTTTAGTTTTTAAATTGCTTTCAAGATATTGATGTAGCAGTTAATTTTTTTTTTTTTTCCATGCAGATGAAAAAGAGAAGTTTGAGCCAACAGTGTTCAGAGACACCATTATTCAAGGCCTTAATGACGCTGGGAATGATTTGGATGCTGTAGCCAAGTTTCTAGATGTTACAGGATCAAGACTAGATTACCGCCGCTATGCAGACACACTGTTTGATATCCTTATTGCTGGCAGCATGCTTGGTATGTATACAGTTTACAGTAAACTTATTTTTAGCTGATCGATAGAGAAAATGGTGGTGTTACATGGAACAAAGAACAAGGTTATCTTAGAAGGCTGAAACTAGTTTTTCAGAGGAAAACAACTGATAAAATAAAATGACTGCACTGTTTTAAACTCCTAACTTTTAAGAGATTATATATTACCTCTGTCTGTGATGTGTAGGCTTTATTAATATTATTTATTATTACAAGAATAAGCTCTAGTCCTCACATCCTTGAATAAAGAGGGTTTGAAAAAGGACAAAGGGATATTTTTTTTATCACTTTTTTGCATTGCCACTCCAAATGACAATTTGATTATAATGTAAGTTTCATCACATGTAATTCCTGAAGCAATGTGAAATCTGAGATTAGGAACTAAATGAGCTATGGGAGTAATATAAATCATTTTAGTCCAGATCTGTTGCCTGTTGTAGCTTGTTTCCAGTTACACTGAAGATGATTTGAAATATGCTTTACTGTGCTTTACTACTCTGCTGGAAAACTGTCTTATAAAGCTATCTGGCATTGAAAGGGTCAGTATAAATAAAGACTTTGTTTAGTCTAGTACCACATGTTTAATAAACCCAATTTAGGGAGGGATTTTTAAGTATCGCTTAGCATTTTCTGAAGGACTGTTTAATGATTGCTAGCATCTAATACTTAATACAACATCCATTTATGAGATTGGTACCTTTGACTTTCAGGTTATCAGTTAAGTCTTGGCATCTTGCAGAATCATTGCTTATGTACAGACACAGACTAGGACTTATATTATTAGCCTCTGCACTTAAATGGTAATGTAAATTATTACCTGTCAAATAAAAAATACAATGAGGTCATTTAGGGTTTTTAATTTAATTTGAATATTTATTACTTGAATGCAGACAGTTTTATGATTTCGGCCTCTTGTGAGAGCTATGTTTGTCACGCGGGTATGGATGTCTGACTGCTGACACTTCTTCATTCTTTAAGCATTGTGAAAACAATGCTTTTTAGTGTTTTGTATAGCTTTATCTGTTGTTCTAAGCTGGTGCATTGCTCTCTTTTTCTGAGCTTTGGGAAGTGTTATTATGTGGCTTTTCTTAAAATTTTTTTGGGTTCCCTTGAATGTATATAGACAATTGATGTCTCTCAATTGGGGGGTTGGGTCAATGATTCCAGAAATAACATACATTTCCCATTTTAGTGTGAACTAAACAATTTGATTTGTTTTACCTTTTCCACAACACCATTATGTTTATCGCATGCACCACCATTTTGTGGACTGTTTGTTGACATGCTGCTAGGCTGCCAACCCAGTTGTAAATGGCTGTGACATCACGGGGTCTTGGGTATAATGGTCACAATGAGCACTTCCTCAGTGTCCAAGATTGACAGATTAAAAAATGTGTGTGTTAGAAACCTTTGCCTATTGTCTTTGTGGTGTTCAGATTCTAGCTTCTGTTTTAGATTTTTGAGTTCTGGTTTGTGATTTCGGTTTTCACTTTCTTATGAGTTTGGCTTCTGGCTTTGACCTTATCTTTTTCTGACTATGTTTATCTCCTGGAACTTTTCATTAAAACTATGCAGTCTCACCCTGAGACAGAAAGTAAAGGTCCATTTCCCCATCTGCACACATTTTAACTGAGCATAATCTTCAGGTATAAGGAATTTCTTTGACATCAGTACTACTGCTTTGAAGCTTTCCTGTTACCATCTTTTTTTTTTTTTTTTCACCTTTTCAGTGACATTTGATAAAATAAAAATGGTTAACACATAGACACAACTACGCAGATTATGTTGATTGAACCTATTTCAGAAGCACTAAGTACAAGGCAAGAGAGCCCTGGACGGAGCACCAGTCCATCACTTACATATTTTAGCTATTTTAATGTAAATATTTTAATATGTTCATGCTTATAATTATAATTCTATATGCTTATAATTCTAAAGTTGTTTCATATATTTTTAACAAATTCCTGAATTTGGACCTGATTTAGTATTTTTAAACATTGGCCAGCTATTTGCATTATATACTGTTTTTAGCTTGTTGCTTTAAATAAGTTTACATTGTTAAAATCACAGAGGGGTTACTTATCTGATCATAGTGAGCGTCAAACTGGGTGTACTGATGTCATGAGAATAGGGTATGTTTGTCTCAATGAGAAGACGTGTATTGGAAAAAAATCAAGTAAATGTAAACAGCTGTATGAATATTTTATATATTCAAAACAACTTGAAATGGACTTAAATGAAAATACAAACATGAACTTCATGTTTAATGCAAACTAATAAAACAATTTTGATGGCGAATGATGTAGAGAATAGTTCCATTAATGTGCCATGTGTTTTTTGTGTGTAGAAAACATGACATGTGCTCACAAGTATTAACTAATACTATGTGATAGAAGCATGGTTTTTAAAGATGGTCCTCAACATTTAATTTTTTTATAAGTTAGCTTGCTTTATATTTTCCTTCCCCATAGACATTTTGGAAAGAGTAGTTAGGTTGTTTAATTTTTTTTTTCCAATTTGTGACAGTTACCACAGTGCTAAGAAGACACTGCTGTTTCAGTGTCAGCTCTACCTTTGTGCTCATAATAGAAAAATAGAATAGAAGCAAATGGAAACTTATTTGTCCCTCTGCATAACAAAAGCTGAAATACAAAAATACCTTGTTTGATTGTTATTAAGATAGGAGTCTGGATAAAATGTGGAATTGTTTGGAAACCAAAACCTGCAGAATAGTGTTCAAGATGGAGATTAAGAACCACTGTGCTAATTTTGTGAACAGAGCAACTCCCAAGTAAACATTTGTTTTGTGAGGTTGTCATTATGTTGTTATACAGAGTCATAAACGTGGCAAGAAGGGAAAGTAAGACCTCCAAAAGACCACAAAGCAGAGCAGGCTCCCCTCTGACCTGCAAAGAAGAGATTCACATAAATTCTGCCCACCACCGACTGCATCCAGCAGTCTGGGACCTGATAGGGAGGGGGTGCTTTTTAAAATTTAAAAACACACAGTGAGTCCAAACTATATCCAGAAATGCCCAACAAGGAAGAGAGTGACTGTAAATTTGTGGATTGTGAACAATAGGCATTACTGAATCTTGTATTACAATGTATTATGTAAAAATGTATTACAAAAAATAGAAAAATGCAAGTAAATTCTCTAAAGAGCCAGAAAGGATTTGCCTAAAATGCAATCCAAAGTGAATAAGTCCCAGTACACGATCCAAAACCAAAATCAAAAAGCAATATGTACTAGACTATAAAAGTGGGAAGTGGTCTGTCAGGTGTGTCATTATGGTGGCGCAGCCTCTTGTGGTTGCATTGTTATTAACTGTAGTCAAAAATCCGACTATTGTAAGAGCCACATTTTAGATAGTTATTGCTAAATTGATAGCAGTATTTTCTTAGTTATGTTAAAATGTTTGCCTATATATTGGTGCATAGCCAATGGAACGCTCTATTATAACCCCTACAAGTTAAATTGTTGATGGAATATTCTAATTATTTCTTGTCATTCTGACAAGTTCAGTTTTATGATCTGCCTTGCAGTTGGTTAAGCCACGAAGGGCAAACCATTTTAAACATATTGAACATACATACAGAACGTAATGAATGTACTGAAGTGAAGCCTATGTAAGTTTGCCATAGAGAAATAACACAACTTTTAATTATATAAAGTAATAGAAGTTTAACATGAGAAAGCTAAGATTTTAATGAAACAGAGAAGAAAGCTGTTTGTTTCGTTTGGCCTTTGATTCTGCGTGTGTAATAACTGCTGCTCGATTTTGGGAATCTGGAAAAGACGCAGCTACAACTATAGTAATAAACCAATGCAACATTGTCATTTGCAATGCACTTGTCTTTGGCTGATATGTGGTTTCAACTGGCTGAACCCTAATCATCATGTGGATTGCACAGTTTTCCATAAACAAGGAACTAGGCCTAAAAGTAAGTGCTACAAAACAAACCTTGCTGTTGTCTCCTCTTTGTCTCAATCTATAGTGCTGGCCTATAAAACAAAAATTACAATAGTTATATATTTCCTAAACCTAAATCCTCTTCATTACATGGTTTCTAAAGCTTTTGATCAGACATGCAATGAAGGATATCACTGTACTGTACTCTGTACACTGCCGTTAATTGTTGCATCCTACATTCCAATGTGATTAACAGCAAAGTGTTACAGTATACTTAAAATGACTTGAAATGATTAAGTCTTTGACCTTATCACTCATTATTACTAGTATTTTAAAGGATGGATACAGATTTCAACTCGCTCCCTTTGAATTGTTTCCATTTTTTAGAATAACTAATTAGACCAACTTCACAGACTAAAAGGAAAGAAAAGATGATACAAAGTGATTCTGCATTTGCCAGTCCATTATAAATGTGTGCACTGTTGTGTTGCAACCTGCCAGCTTTGAGATACAGGATTTTGTGTAACACTTGCAAATCTAATCAGAATATTATTAGGATTTTATGTTGATATTTAACTTTTAGAGTGTCCCATTTAAAACAAGTGACACTTTTGGATAGCTTTTATTGAGCCAAGGATAACAGGAGTGATTTAAGTTTGTTGAACTTTATAAAATCTGTAACCTTGAGTCAGAACACTTGGATCTCTGTGTGTGTATGTATGTTATGTATGTACAGTATATGGTGTGTGTGTGTGTATAGGTCTTCAATCAAAATGTAATACAGTAATCCCTCCTCTATCGCGGGGGTTGCGTTCCAGACCCCCCCGCGAAAGGTGAAAATCCGCGAAGTAGAAACCATATGTTTATATGGTTATTTTTATATTGTCATGCTTGGGTCACAGATTTGCACAGAAACACAGGAGGTTGTAGAGAGACAGGAACTTTATTCAAACACTGCAAACAGTCTATTTTTCAAAAGTTTAAACTGTGCTCCATGACAAGAAAGAGATGATAGTTCCGCTTCACAATTAAAAGAATGCAAACATATCTTCCTCTTCAAAGGAGTGCGTGTCAGGAGCAGATAATGTCAAAGAAAGAAAAGCAAACAAATCAATAGGGCTGTTTGGGCTTTTAAGTATGCGAAGCACCGCTGGACAATGCAGCTGTTAGGAAGGGAGCAATGTAAAGGTAGCCTTTCAGCATTTTTTTAGAGGAGCGTCCGTATCGTCTAGTGGTGCGAACAGCTCCCCCCAGTCCCTCCGTCAGGAGCACAGAATGTCAGAGAGAGTGAGGGAGAGAGACAGAGAAAAACAAACAATTAAAAATCAATACGTGCCGTTGGAGCTTTTAAGTATGCGAAGCACCATGCAGGATGCATATCGCTTGACAAAACAGCCACATTTAAGCCTAGCAAGGAAGAGAGCAATGTGAAGGTAATCTTTCAGTGTTTTATGAGGAGCGGACGTATCTTCTAGGGGTACGAACAGCCCCCGTGCTCACAATATATTTGAGGAGTTTTATTTAATAGGTAATACGCGCTCTGGTTGGGTAGCTTCTCAGCCATCTGCCAATAGAGTCCCTTGTATGAAATCAACTGGGCAAACCAACTGAGGAAGCATGTACCAGAAATTAAAAGACCCATTGTCCGCAGAAATCCGCGAACCAGCAAAAAATCCACGATATATATTTAAATATGCTTACATATAAAATCCGCGATAGAGTGAAGCCGCGAAAGTCGAAGCGCGATATAGCGAGGGATTACTGTATTGGATATAGGACACCTGAGGGGAAAGTACCACAATAGCCAATTATCCAAAACCAACTAGCTCTGTAAAGTGGTGGGAAAGTACTTTTTCCTCACTGTGGGATGCTGTTTGCTTTACACTGGACACAATAGATCCCATGTCATCCAGAATACTCCAATTTTGTCTCATCTATCCATAGAGCATTCTATCCAAAAGGCTTGAAGAACACTGAGGTGTTTCCTGGCAAATTAAAAGCATTTATGTTCATCTTAGTTTGCAATGTTTTCTAATTTGTTACTCTATATATAAACCCAACTGATATTTGAGGCAGGAGACAACTGCAGGTATTTGGATGTTTTAGTAGGGTCTTTTGTAATTTCCTTTGTTTTTATGATGCACCCTGGGAGATATTTTGGCACACCTGTCACTTCCAGGAAGACTCCTAATTGTTCTAAGTGATTTCCATTTGATGAAAATGTATCAGACTGTGGTTAAGTGGAATATCAGAGCTTTACAAATGGCCTTGTAGTTTAGACTTATGGAAATCAACTCACAAGTGATCACCTCAGGAAGTTCCTTATATTTGTAGCATTATGTCCTTCTTAAAAGTCTGAGATGGAAACTTCACTATAGTAAGGGTTCAAATAAAGGGAAGATGAGTCTATCAGTTTTAAGTCAACCAAACAAGGGTGCAGTTACTTTTTCACACACAGTGTCAGTTGGTGTTGGATAACGTTTTGTGTTCATTATGTAAATATATTAAAAAGTGTTATTTGTTGTTACTCCAGTGCTTGTTTACTTTTACCACAACTACATGAGGCAAACCTCTGCCATACAATTTATGAAACAATTTCCTCTTGCTTAAAGTTTTAAAGATGGTGTCTAACATCAATATGATATAAAGATTTTTTTTCCCTTTCTAAATTAAAATGTCCTTGATTTGTCTATATGCTGCCTAATTTAAAAAAAATTCTGTGCGAACTGATAATACTCAAGCCATGTAAAAATGTTTAATGCAAAGTTTTGATGAAGTTTTGTTTACAGTGTAATTAAAATAAACT
The DNA here is from genome assembly GCF_900747795.2 of Erpetoichthys calabaricus. Classification (NCBI taxonomy): domain Eukaryota; kingdom Metazoa; phylum Chordata; class Cladistia; order Polypteriformes; family Polypteridae; genus Erpetoichthys; species Erpetoichthys calabaricus. The sequence goes on along the minus strand of NC_041406.2, from coordinate 59,197,712 downwards.
GTCAAGTAATGTTCTACTGCACATGAGTAAGTTTATTTATAAATAAGCATTTAATTGGCTACTGATACAAAGTCTTTAATATTTAGTAGTTGTCCTATACTTATCCTAATGTGAGCTCTCATATTGAAGGATACAGTTTTAAAGAGTCAACATTTTTAAGTGTGTTTCTCTCATTTTCTAGCCCCTGGAGGGACACGCATTGATGACAATGACAAAACCAAGGTGACCGATTACTGTGTATTTGCTGCTACTGAGGATCACAGTACAATTCGCAATTATGCTCAGGTAAGAAAGTAAAAGCAAATGAGTGTTGTGACTCAGTGGTTCTACTTAACCCACTTATCTGTTAATACTACTAAATCCTCAGCAAAGTCACCTTGTAACTGCTTATAAGTCTTAATTAGTTTTGTGAACCTCTTAAGACACTTTTGGAAGTTGATATATTGAATAAAAGAATAAAATGCTGGCCACTGAAAGATGAATTGCTCCAACACCATTTAATACATAAATAAGCATGTTTTCTCTTTGTCATTTTTTGTTAAGGATGTCGGTTGTCTGGTTCTTGATCCGATTAACAATTGCATAATGAAATATGATTATCTATGGATTAATTGTAGAGTAGGTCCACTAATTAAGCACAATTTTATTTATACTGTTAATTATCTTTTAACTCTTTGTTGTGGTCCCCTTTTCTGTGAGTGTAAGGTGAGTATTAGTCTCAGTCAGAAATTGCACATACAAAAAACATATTATGCTCTTTCATCCACATCTTACATTAGTATGTGCTAGAAGGAAAATTGTAAAGGAAATATTAGGCAGGTAGGTTCACCTAAATTATTTTAACATTAATTGCACATATTACAAGGGTATCACCCCTCCTTTAACCGTCACCTTATCGTGGTGGAGGGGTTTGCGTGTCCCAATGATCCTAGGAGCTCTGTTGTCCGGGGCTTTATGCCCCTGGTAGGGCCACCCAAGGCAAACTGGTCCTAGGTGAGGGATGAGACAAAGAGCGGTTAAACAAACCTCCTATGAAGAAAAACAATTTTGGACGGCGTTTTCCCTTGCCCGGACGCGGGTCACCGGGGCCCCACTCTGGAGCCAGGCCTGGAGGTGGGGCTCGATGGCGGGCGCCTGGTGGCCGGGCCTGCACCCATGGGGCTCGGCCGGGCACAGCCCGAAGAGGCAACGTGGGTCCCCCTTCCCATGGGCTCACCACCTATGGGAGGGGCCAAGGAGGTCGGGTGCAGTGTGAGTTGGGTGGTGGCCGAAGGCGGGGACCTTGGCGGTCCGATCCTCGGCTACAGAAACTGGGTCTTGGGACGTGGAATGTCACCTCTCTGAAGGGGAAGGAGCCTGAGCTAGTGCGCGAAGTTGAGAGGTTCCGGCTAGATATAGTCGGACTCACCTCGACGCACAGCTTGGACTCTGGAACCAATCTCCTTGAGAGGGGCTGGACTCTCTACCACTCTGGAGTTGCCCCCGGTGAGAGGCACCGAGCAGGTGTGGGTATACTTATTGCCCCCCAACTTGGAGCCTGTACATTGGGGTTTACCCCGGTGGACGAGAGGGTAGCCTCCCTTCGCCTTCGGGTGGGGGGACGGGTCCTAACTGTTGTTTGTGCGTATGCACCGAACAGCAGTTCGGAGTACCCACCCTTTTTGGAGTCCCTGGAGGGGGTGCTAGAGGGCATACCTTCTGGGGACTCCCTCGTTCTGCTGGGAGACTTCAATGCTCACGTGGGCAATGACAGTGAGACCTGGAAGGGCGTGATTGGGAGGAATGGCCCCCCTGATCTGAACCCGAGCGGTGTTTTGTTATTGGACTTCTGTGCTCGTCACGGATTGTCCATAACAAACACCATGTTCAAGCATAGGGGTGTTCATATGTGCACTTGGCACCAGGACACCCTAGGCCTCAGTTCGATGATCGACTTTGTGGTCGTGTCGTCGGACTTGCAGCCACATGTCTTGGACACTCGGGTGAAGAGAGGGGCGGAGCTGTCAACTGATCACCACCTGGTGGTGAGTTGGCTTCGATGGTGGGGGAGGATGCCGGTCAGGCGTGGTAGGCCCAAACGTGTTGTGAGGGTCTGCTGGGAACGTCTGGCAGAGCCCCCTGTCAGAAGTAGCTTCAACTCCCACCTCCGGCAGAACTTCGACCACATCCCGAGGGAGGTGGGGGACACTGAGTCCGAATGGGCCATGTTCCGTGCCTCTATTGTTGAGGCAGCTGACCGGAGCTGTGGCCGTAAGGTGGTCGGTGCCTGTCGTGGCGGCAATCCCCGAACCCGCTGGTGGACACCGGCGGTGAAGGATGCCGTCAAGCTGAAGAAGGAGTCCTACAGGACCCTTTTGTCCTGTGGGACCCCGGAGGCAGCTGATAGGTACCGGCAGGCCAAGCGGAATGCGGCTTTGGTGGTTGCTGAGGCAAAAACTCGGGCGTGGGAGGAGTTTGGGGAGGCCATGGAGAATGACTTTCGGACGGCTTCGAGGAGATTCTGGTCCACCATCCGGCGTCTCAGGAAGGGGAAGCAGTGCAGTGTCAACACTGTATATGGTGGGGATGGTGCGCTGCTGACCTCGACTCGGGATGTTGTGGGTCGGTGGGGGGAATACTTCGAAGACCTCCTCAATCCCATTAACATGCCTTCCAATGAGGAAGCAGAGCCTGGGGACTCAGAGGTGGGCTCCCCCATCTCTGAGACTGAGGTCACCGAGGTGGTCAAAAAACTCCTTGGTGGTAGGGCCCCGGGGGTGGATGAGATACGCCCGGAATTCCTCAAGGCTCTGGATGTTGTAGGACTGTCTTGGCTGACACGCCTCTGCAACATCGCATGGACATCAGGGACAGTGCCTCTGGATTGGCAGACCGGGGTGGTGGTCCCCCTCTTTAAGAAGGGGGATCGGAGGGTGTGTTCCAACTACAGAGGGATCACACTCCTCAGCCTCCCTGGAAAAGTCTATTCAGGGGTCCTGGAGAGGAGGGTCCGTCGGATAGTCGAGCCTCGGATTCAGGAGGAACAGTGTGGTTTTCGTCCTGGTCGCGGAACAGTGGACCAGCTCTATACCCTTAGCAGGGTCCTGGAGGGTGCATGGGAGTTTGCCCAACCAGTCTACATGTGTTTTGTGGACTTAGAAAAGGCATTCGACCGTGTCCCTCGGGGATTCCTGTGGGGGGTACTCCGAGAGTATGGGGTACCGGCCCCCCTGATAAGGGCTGTTCAGTCCCTGTACGATCGGTGCCAGAGCTTGGTCCGCATTGCCGGCAGTAAGTCGAACCCGTTTCCAGTGAGAGTTGGACTCCGCCAGGGCTGCCCTTTGTCACCGATTCTGTTCATATCTTTTATGGACAGAATTTCTAGGCGCAGCCAGGGTGTTGAGGGGGTCCAGTTTGGTGGGCTCAGGATTGGGTCACTGCTTTTTGCAGATGATGTTGTCCTGTTTGCTTCATCAGGCCGTGATCTTCAGCTCTCTCTGGATCGGTTTGCAGCCGAGTGTGAAGCGGCTGGGATGAGAATCAGCACCTCCAAATCCGAGACCATGGTCCTCAGCCGGAAAAGGGTGGAGTGCCCTCTCAGGGTTGGTAGTGAGATCCTGCCCCAAGTGGAGGAGTTCAAGTATCTCGGGGTCTTGTTCACAAGTGAGGGAAGAATGGAGCATGAGATCGACAGGCGGATCGGTGCGGCATCCGCAGTAATGCGGGCATTGCATTGGTCTGTCGTGGCGGCTCAGCTCTCAATTTACCAGTCGATCTATGTTCCTACCCTCACCTATGGTCATGAGCTATGGGTAGTGACCGAAAGAACGAGATCGCGAATACAAGCGGCTGAAATGAGTTTCCTCCGCAGGGTGTCTGGGCTTTCCCTTAAAGATAGGGTGAGAAGCTCAGTCATCCGGGAGGGGCTCAGAGTAGAGCCGCTGCTCCTCCGCATCGAGAGGAGTCAGATGAGGTGGCTCGGGCATCTGATCAGGATGCCTCCTGGACGCCTCCCTGGTGAGGTGTTCCGGGCATGTCCAACCGGGAGGAGGCCCCGGGGAAGACCCAGGACACGCTGGAGGGACTATGTCTCTCGACTGGCCTGGGAACGCCTTGGGATTCTCCCAGAAGAGCTAGAAGAAGTGGCCGGGGAGAGGGAAGTCTGGGCATCTCTGCTCAAGCTGCTGCCCCCATGACCCGACCTCGGATAAGCGGGAGACAATGGATGGATGGATGGACAAGGGTATCATTTCTATTTTATTTCCAGCTTTTTAAAAGATATGTTTGTTTCTAATTTGTATCTTCTACCCTTCACCATGCATGTCCCTATGGTAGTTTGAGGGTATTTTATATGTACACTATGCCTGCCTTGTTTCTTTTCTATCCATCCATTGAAAACCTTTTTCACTATTTCTTTGGCCCCCTATACCCCTGGCATTAAAATGCATTTTTATCGCCACTGAATCCAGATGCAGATTCACCTGGATTATGTTTACATTATGTGCCTTGGTGGAGATTCAATGCCTAAAAATATCACATCAGCTTGGCCTTATGTGGTGGTTGTTTGTGGATAGGAAACAAATCTGTATTTACAGGTGAGTTAAATACAGTCCCTATCATCCATGATAAGTACTTAAAGTGGTCTGTATCATTTGGTCAGAATCCTGTCACAAGTGCATTTATACTTGTGCCTTTTACATTTTTTTAAAAACTGCTATCTGATAATATTTTTTTTCTCAGGTGTTCAATAAGCTAATCAGGAGATACAAATATTTAGAAAAGGCTTTTGAAGAAGAAATAAAAAAGGTAAGAAGTTTGGTTGTTGAGGGGTGGGGAAATTTGTATGACATAAGTACTTTTTCAAAATTTAAACCTAAAAGCAAAAAGAAAGTTTGTTCCATTAAACTTAGTGTTCACCATGTCATAAACCCTGGTTCAATTACTGCAAATGTTAAAATGACCATGGAAAGTGGTAAAGTTCTATTTGGTTATTTTTAGGTTGTATGAAAACAGTAATTTAGAAGGACATGAAAATTACAAACAATATGAAAATGTCTTATGCAACAGATCAAAAATTTGACCAGGACCATTAAGAATTTTTTTTTACTTGTCAATACAAATTTCTTTGGTGTAATTCCTGAAAAACTAATATAAAAAACAGACCAGAAAACATATTTTTTTAAATTTAAAGACTGCATTTATTCAGTCTTTGTACAAATTTCGCATTCTATTCACATTTTCTCCACATTATTCAGCGCATGAATTTATAACACTGTCAAAACTTCTGCATCTTATTTCAGTTTCTCAAAAGGCTCTTGGCATTCATTTTGCTTTGTTGACTTTATATTTTATATCAGTGTTTTCACGATGCAAATTTATTTTTAACTTTATGTAGCAGCTACAACATAACCTTGTTATCATATCTTCTTTGTTGCAGTTTAGCAGCTGTGGTTAATCTTTTAGATTAACATGTTGTGCACATTCATTAGTTTAGCTTTTTCTTAACTACATGCTTGTACATTTTGCAAAATGTATACTGATTTAAAATGATACTTGCAATTTGCCATATAAGACTTTTTTTAAGACTGGTTAAAATAAAAAATAGAATATTCAGCAGTCTGGAAATGGTGAATTGGTAATATTTGGCAATGTTTATTAATGTGCACAATATAGTGTTCACAGTTAACATTGCTTCCCCGCACCTATCTTTGCCTCATGTAATCCATTTTTGTCAATGATGTAAGAGTGCTACTAATTTTGAAATTTCAATATATAGTATCATGTACTAATTTAGGGACATATTTATTGACTTTATTTTTGACAGCGTTTTATAAAGTCTGCATACAATCAAAGTATCTTGGTGTGTTAGCTGTAATCACACTGAAACAGGTTATACTTTCAGGTACAGTTACAGAAGAGATATCCATAATCGTTTCAAATATTTGACAACCAGTTGTCAAACATCCCACTTTCAGATATAGGGACACTGAATGAAACCTGTGAATTTACTTTCATCTAGAATAATAATGTTTTATGAATGTTGTCTGCTGTGTTTGTGGATGATGAGATGAAGTGGTAGGGAATACAAGATGGTCTCCTTTAACCATGATGATTGGCTAAAACCTCAGAATGGTGAAATATGAGATGAGAACACTTTCATTTTTGGCATAAAGAATACTTAAAGTGAAACTTGAATTGTTTTTTGTCCAGAGATTCTGAAATGTCTAAAAGGATTTGGAGTGTATTTCCTGGTGGACCTGGTAGAGTGTCCCCATTCAGCATGATGATCACTAACTGGAAGAACACCTTTACACAAACCTCTGTATTACAGTCTAAACATCTGTATTACAGACCTAAAAACTAAAGGAAATTGAATACTCCTTGTAATCACTGAAACATCATTCTTGGTATCCTCTTAATTGCCTGAAATACCAAAATTGACTTTTTGTTGTATTGGAAATTGGTATTTTGGAGTTTTTCAAAGGCCAGCATGTTTATATGCAGTGTATTTTGTATAACTACTGTAAGAATTCTTTAACATCACTAGCAAGAAGTAATTATTGTTCAATGGCTACTTTTTAAGGTAATTATCAGGTGTTTTGTGTTCAATAGAATTAATGGAAATTGCATATGAAATTGCTATCATTTCAGTGCTCTCCCAGATATTTCATTCGTGTTTATGGTTTTTTTTTCAGCTTCTCTTATTCCTCAAAGCCTTCACAGAACCAGAACAGATGAAACTTGCAATGCTCACTGGAATTCTTTTAGCAAATGGAACACTTCCTGCCAGTATTTTAACAAGCCTGTTCAGTGATGCCCTTGTCAAGGAAGGTAACTAGTAATTTTGTCAATTAAATCCACATATTACGTTGGCTATGAATTACTCAAGACTTCGTTTTTTCAATAACTTGATCTGAATTAGCAGTAGAGATTTTTTGGAAACAAATTAATTAGAATATAGGTGCTAGAAGCCTTGAGCTTTATTTACATATTCATCACAGTTGTATATATTAAATTCATAATGTTTAACTGTATAGTCAGGTCCATAAGTATTTGGACAGTGACAAAATTTTCATAATTTTGGCTCTGAACAGCACTGCAATGAATTTGAAATAAAGCAGTCATGTGATTGAAGTGTAGACTTTCAGCTTTTGTTTAAGGTGCTTACCAAAACCTTTATCTGTCTCTGTGAACTCAAACAGTCCACCATTAATATAAGAAAACAAAAACAAACCCTTCAGAGAGACAGCAGAAGCACGAGGAGTGGCCAAATCAACCATCTGGTACATTCTTAAAAAGAAGAAACACACTGGTGAACTCAGCACCAGAAGGTCTAGAAAGCCACAGAAGACAACTGGGCTGGATGAATACAGAATTATGTCCTTGGTGAACAAGAACCCCTTCACAACATTTAGCCAAACCAAGCACACTCTTCAGGAGGTAGACCTATCATTGCCAAAGTCTACAATCAAGAGAAGACTTTATGAAAGTAAAGACAGAGGGTTTACCACAAGATACAAACCACTGGTAAACCTCAAGCATAGGAACGGCAGATTAGACTTTGCAGAAAACATTTTTTAAAGGCCTGTCCAGTTCTGGAACAATTTCCTTTGGACAAAGGAAACTAAAGTCAATGTACACCAGAATGTTGGAAAGAGAAGAGTATGGAGAAGAGAAGAAATTTGAAACATGGTGGAGGCAGTTTTATGGCATGTTCATGCATGGCTGCAAATGGAAGTCTGTCACTAGTGTGTATTGATTATATGACTGTTGGCAGATGTAAATGCTGTAAAACTGACAACGCTTCACAGTACAGATGGACAATGAGCCAAAACATACTGTGAAAGCAATCCAAGTGTTTTTCAATGCAAAGTAGTGGAATATTCTTCAAAGGCCAAGTCAATAAACTGACCTCAACCCAGACAATAGAGATGGCCATTGGTTCCAGACTTCGGGCAGTCATTGACTGTAAAGGATTTTCAATCAAATACTGAAAATGATCATTATATTTATGATTATGTTAGTCTGTCCAAATACGTTTGAATGTCTGAATATGGGGGGACCATGTATAAAAATATCTCTGTTTTCTAAATAGCTCATGCAATATTTTTTTACACCCGTTGAATTAAAGCTGAAAGTCTATACTTCAATCACATCCTGATTGCTTTGTTTCATATTCATTGTGGTGGTGTACAGAGCCAAATTAATGGAAATTGTGTCAGTGTCCAAATACTTATGGACCTAATTATATATAAGAAAGGTTGATAAATGAAGAAAGGAAATGGGCAAAGCAAAGACACTACTGCTCTTGGGAGTTAAAGAGCAGTTGTATCCAGACTGGTATACTGTGAACTTGAATCAGCCTTGTTCATTCTAACCTGTCTAGAGTGGTTTACAATTTTGTGCATGTTACTGGATATGCTGAGGAATGGTGCTTAGTATTTTCATTGTGTACAGAGCATTTCCAATATTCAGACATGATGAAATCAGTTCTGAAAAACTGATTTACTATGCAGAATCTGGCATAATGTATAGAATGTGTCATGATATTCGTCTGATTTTTCAGCAGGTGTAGATCACTTGCACAGAGGGTTTAATCAACACTTGTATAGTAGTTGGTCTAAATAAACAGTTGAATTAGATTGTGGTGATAGCTGCTAACTATAAAATAGTCAGAAAGTAAGATTTCAATATCTATTTTAAAATGATAAATACTGTCCTTTCAAATATATTTAAATGTAACATAAATTCTGGGTACCCCATGTACATATGTGATGTGTTTTATATGTTATTTTGCTCATGGTGCATCAGTAAAGCTTAAAGCCTCCCTGACTAGTGCACAACAATTCGTTAAGATACATGTGAAAGCTGCAGTGTAAATAAATGTAACACATGAAGACATCACCCTTCGAAAAATAAGTACTGACCAATGTACAAAGTAACATGGTCGAAGAGAAAGGGGAACAGAGCACCCTTCAAACTGCCACTTTACCAGAAATGAACATAAGAAACCCAGACTTTGTATAAATGAAACAACTGAATGTGCTAAACCTTTCCTTATAGTTAAAGTAGGTGGCTGTATTTAAAGCAACTTTTTTTAAAATAAAAAAAAAAGTGTAAGTTTAAGTGTTAATCAGGATACAACTAAATAGTGATGAGTGAACCCCACAGAGTTTGCATTGCTGTGGGTTGAAATCATTGGAGAATGAGGAACTGAACTAGTTTTTAGTTGATTCTAATGGTGCAATGGTCTTTTAAGTGTCCTGGAGAGCTAGGAAACCATCTGCCAACTATGCTGGTCTAATTATTGCAACCAAAAATGTGTGCTAACCACTGCATCACCATGCCTCCGACAAAAAAAAAAAGTTGCAGATGGAATGAATACCACAAATAAAATAAAGCAAACCACCACAAATTAGCAAAAAATAAAATTTAGATCATAGTTCTCACATAGTTCCAGTCTCGAGCATACATTAACTATGCAATTAAGCTGTTGCATGGGATGTTTAAATTCCATTGTCAGAAGTTGCAGCTCGAGGTGCAGCCGAAATGTCTTTTTTGTTTTCATTGTATTTGTGCAGATGTGTCACACTTTTTTTTTCTTCCATGAAGAAGAAAGAAACACATTTTGAACAGTGATAAATCTTTCATTATT